>NC_056751.1:788660597-788665597 GCF_019279795.1 Protopterus annectens | reverse complement strand
ATATGCTGGACATCAGACACATACAGCAATGTAAACTATGCCTTGATGTCCTGGTATACCAATATATTTATTGCCCACAATGGATAAAGTGGCACTGAGCACATATACCACACGTGGACATCTTACCAATAATTTTATTCATATTATCAAATATATTTCTAAAGTTAGTGCCCCTTTTATACACAGTCTTAGGACGGACACCAAGTCTTCATAAATATTCTTATCTTGAATGATCAATTGCCAGTTCTTTTCTATGATATTCAAAATATTTTTACTGTCCAAATTGTATGTTGTCATGAAGGAATGACCAATATCAGTTATACTATGACCATTGTTAAAATCTGAAAATGTCATTGAGCTCTCTGGGCCTTGTATTTGATGCATATATTGATTGTCTGAAATTGTTGCAGGTCCTCTAGAAGACCCATCCGATTTCAATACTGGCACATAAAACCCCAGTTTTCTCTTATGTACAGCTTCGTTCTTGATGGCATTCACCATTTGCTTAGTGTAACCTCTGCTAATGAACAAATGATTACAAAATTTGCATTCATCAACAAAATCCTCAAAAGTTGCAACAATCTGTGCTGCTCTGACCATCTGGCCTTTAACCACAGCTCATTTATGATAGTAGGGATGGTTGCTACTGAAGTGTAAAAAATAATTTGAATAAGTAGGTTTTCTATATATTTGTGCTTTCAAGGATTTGTGTGTATGATCTTTAGGCAGTAAAACATCTAAATGAGCTATCGTATCATTACCAACTGAATGGGTAAATGTTAGAAATGAAGTTGTTCCATTGATGTAGTCAATGAATGCCTCTATACCTTCTATTGGTCCAAACCATGCAGTAAGTATATCATCATCCAGGAATTGCATATACATCCTGATGGGTGTGTATTGTGGTCTTTGGAAAAGGAATCGGTGCTCCCAAACTGCCATAATGGTGTTGGCATACAGTGGACCATAGGCTACACCTATGGTTATCCGTCTCTTTTGCTTGAAATAATGTCCTTCATAAAAGATGTAATTATTATTTTGAACCAGTTCAATAAGTTGACTCAAATGTTGGTCTTATATTGACTAATATTCTGAGTAAGAAAATTCAGTTAACCAGTCAAGCCCGATGTCATGGGGGATGCAGCTAAAGAGGTCTTTCACATCAATTGCTATGAAAACACCATCTGAAAATGCCCTAATTGGTTACATTTTGCAAGGTAATCCCAATAATCTCCACACAAATACCAAATATTAGACATGTGACCTTTTAATTGTTGGTCAAATAATCTAGCTATGAAACTGGTTTTGGAATTTCCAGCATCTACAATTGGTCTTAAAGGTAGTTTGTGTAGGCTCTTATGAATCTTGGGAACTCCAAACATGGTAGGAATTTTAAGGAAATCCACATGCATGAGTCTGAACTTACATAGGGTAATATGACTTTGTGTAAGCATGTCTTCCAAATAATAATCAATATTCTTGTATGAGGAATCTATCTAATTGATAGATGCTTCAGCATAGGTGTCTTCATATAATAAATTTAGCATACGCTACTCATAGTCAAGCTTGTTCATTATAATCAACCCACCCCCTTATAAGATCGCATAATTCTCAGTTGTTCTGTAAATTTAAGATCATGTAATAATTTCCATCCCTCCTTGTCGAGGTTGTAATTAAATGAATAAGGTTGTTTTGAAATTAAATGTTGTATATCCGTTTCACATATCCTTTTTAAAACGTTTATGGTGGGGTGGAGTTCAGGATTATAAACACTTGGCACACATGCCACTGTTTGCAATCTCAATGTCATTATTATAATTATTGGAATTATTGAAAAGCATCCTTAGGTTTAGTTTTCTAGTGAATAATTTTAATTCAGTGATTACTTTAGTGATATCAGCACATTTTGTGGGACAAATGTGTGCCCTTTACTGAACAGATTTGCATGATCACTGGTAATGTCAAAGCTGCTGTAATTATATACTTTGAAACTGTTGGTGTCATTGAATATGATTTTACACAGTGCCATCATAAATTTGATCTACCATCTCTGCCCCCATCTTGTGTTGTTGCTGTGCTCCCTCTTATGTTGCCAGGGTGTCTGTGGTGGTACTGCATAAGGATTGTAACTGTGTTGTCACTTGTTGCGAATCCTCTCTGATCTCCAGGGTGGTACTTGTTCTAAAGGGTGCTTGTCGGCTGTGGCTTCATTGTCATGTGCTGGTATACCATTCACACCTTCATTCCCTGATTGAATGCATCTTTTTTTCTTTCCTTTGTTGTCCTTTTGGATGACTAGGATATGCTGTTCCATTTCCATAATCAAGATGATTCTTTTCCAATTTCTTGTTTTTAGGTTGCTGGATAGTGACACAAGGTATATCAGTTTCAGAAACTATATTACGATATTGAAACTTAAATTCTTGAAATGAAATGTCCTGTACAATGGTCACATCTAACTGCTTAATTTCAAGATATAACTGGTCCATTTCCTTCACATTGTGTTTTATTTGCAGCTCCATAAGCTCACAGTCATGTCGGTCATACATGGTCAATAATTCTTGATGGAGTAGCGAATGCTGGCCAATCTAGTTGGATATTTCCAGCATCTTAATCCTTTTGGAACTTGCTGCATTTTAATACACTCCTTAAAATATGTGATTTCTTGCTGGAGCTTGCAATATCACATTAATTTCACTTGGAATTCATTTAAGGACAGTCGTATGAGGCATAAAAGGCCCTTCAGTAGTGTTATACACAGTATCATGTTGAGCTAAGTTCACTGAATTTGAATTATCTGACCATATATTATGATTAGAATTGCGTACTAACCTTGAAAAAATTTTTGTTGCCCGAGAGGGATGGTATCATTCAGTTCAGTACTTTGAATATCCACTGATGGTCCAGTGTCTCGATTTGCCATACTAGAGGCTGATTGTTGCTGTGATAGCTGCTGGACCAAAAGCATAAGACTGTGAAGTGACTCTTGAAAGATTTCAAACTCCATTTGTGATATTCCATTAAAGGCCTCTGGTTGTCCGCCCGTAGCCATGCCAAACATCTACCAAACAAACAAGTAGATCCAAACCATGAAAAATATATTGAAAGGCACAGTTGAGTGCAGATACTGGAGATCAATTTATTCCACACACATAACTCATGTAATATGTTAAAATAGGATAAATACAATCCCCAAAAGTTTAAAATAAGCACTTTCATCTGGTATTACCAAACTTCTTCAGATAAAGTAAATTATCATGTGACAATCATTTGTACTATACAGTCATGTAACCTGGGTTTGAAACCTTAAAGATACATTGTATCCTAGTAAATGTATGCCACAGCTTTCTTCAGTCATTTCCAACCACATTGTGGCTTGCATGGCTATAAATCATAACAGAACCAGTGTTGACTGAGAAATACTGCCCACTAAAAGCTATACTATGTGCCACCATATGCAAGGTTAGTCTGCTCCTCCCATCCCCAAACAGCCTACATGCCCATCTCCTAACTCCCTCCAGTACCACTATGACCTTCTACTTAAATGGTTCCCAGCACTGCAGCTATGGTCTAACCAGTGACCAACAGAGTGGAAAACTACTGCCTTGTTCCTCAAGTTAACTACCTAGAGAATACATCCCAACATTTTACTGACCTTTAAGCCACTTCTTGCCTGTAAGTGGTGGACTTTCTAGGCAATTCTAACTACTCCCTAGGTCGTTCTCCTGGTCTGTTTGGACTGTGCTTCTCCCACTCTGTATCCTAGTAGTGCATTGTCATGCCACATGTGCTGCATTTTGCTTTTTCCTGCCTGAAATGTTAGGTGTCAATGGTCTGCCTAGTTTGCAGAGTAATTTAGATCTTTCATAAAGCTAATCCCTTCTCCTTCCAGTACTGATCAGATACTGATATTAAAAGTTGATCATGTCCTTGAACATCATTGTCAGCTCTCTTTTTCCACATTTTTTCTCCATGGTGTTGTGGAGTCACAAGCTTTCACCACCTCGCCCAATTCAGTGCAACTCTTGGACCTTCTTTGACAGTCATGTCTGACCGTTGCAGGTCTTCTCTAGTGCATTCCATCTCTTGGTTGGACATCCTCATCTTCTCTTGCTTTATTCCATCTCTCCCATGTCTTCTTCATCATATCATTTTCTGCTTTCCTGCACCTCAGTAATCTGTTCTACTTTATCTTCTCTACAATTTGGACAACTTTGACTTCTGCACTGATGTGCACAGTTTTTCATCTGCCCCACAATCTGCATCCTACCACCATCTCAAGCACTTCCATCTCCATCACCTTTAGCTTCCTCAGCTGCTCTGCCTTCACTGCCCAGGCTTCTATGGCATACAGAAACACTAGTCACACCACTGTTTTGGACACCTTACTTTTCAACTTCTATGGTATGTTTTGTATGACATTACTTCTGACACTCTGTACCAGTTGGCTGACTGCCCCTCTGAATCGAACTTTGAACTCCTCAGTCAGACTTCCCCCCTCACTTCACCTATCCCTCCCAAATAGCTGAAGCTTTTAAACTGTTCTGTTATTTCCCATTACATTTCAGTTTTCAGCTTCTTCTGATTCCCCCATCTGTTGCCATTACACCTGTCTTGTCTGTACTCAGTTGCATCCCATGTGCCTTCAGTTCTGCATTTAAGTCCCCTATCATTTGATTCCTGTTCAGAGTCTGCTTTTAGTACTGCATTGCCTACAGACAGCAGCTTTGTGGATCTGTCCCCTCTGACCTGTTTGCTAATATAGACTAACATCAATATAACAACAGAGGGCTTAGAACAGAAGCGTTATGCACATCCACTCCTACTGGGAACCCCTCTGCAAGTCCGAAAACTGTTAGAACTTGTGTCAATGGGCCATTGTAAATAGCCTGCACTAATTCTACAAGTGTTTCCTGGATTTCAAACCTTTGCAGGACTATCCAAGTTAACTTTCTTTAGACCTCATCATATACTTTCTCCAAAACTAGGAAAGCTCTTTC
>NC_056751.1:788623097-788655597 GCF_019279795.1 Protopterus annectens | reverse complement strand
GTATCTGGTAGCCTGGGATGACATGGTCAACAGACCATGCTGCTTTGCCAGAGATAGTCTTCTCCTGTTGCCTCTAGGCTTTAGGTTGTTGGCAAAGGTGCTTGCCTCCCCATAGTACCTTTTTTAGGCAATGTCATAAAAACAAAATTCCCAACGTAAAAATATCCTCCAGAAACAAACTCAGGGTCATGCTGGTTAATGCTAGGAGTCTAAATCAGAAAATGCACTCACTTAAAGCACTTCTCACTCTGGAAGATGTTGATGTCTGTGCATTCCCCGGTTCAATGCCTCAGAGAGTACCCTGGCCATGCAGGGCTACAATGCCTTTCACACACACACACACACATATATATATATATATATACACATATAGGTTCATAGGTTCATACTAGGCTATCTGCCCTAGGGCATTTATAAGCCTAGCCAGAGTGTGCTTGGCTTTCGCCACCCATTTTAAATTAATTTTGCTATGCCCTTTTTCGAGGTTAGTATACTGTGCCTCTGTCTAACAGTGACACAGAAGTGATATATATATATATAAAACAAACTACTTGGATGAAGTTTATAATAACTTTAAAATCTAATGTCTCTCTCCCAACCGTACTTCAGTATCCACTCTCTGCTGTAGCTGAGTCTGGAATAAAGCCAGTCATTTCAGCCTTACTAATAAAAGAATCATAATACCTAAGAAGAGCCCATATAATAATACCTCTTTTTACCTGTAAAGAAACTAGGTAAAGACACTTATAGATTTGTGCAAGACCTTAAAGTTGTATATGCAGTATTTACACCTTCTTTCTCTATTGTTTCCAACCTTTCTACCATTCTTAGCTCCATATCACCTTCTGCCACTACCCTTTCGGTTATAAATATTTCCTCAGCCTTCTCTATTCCCATTCATCCAACCAGCCAGTACTTGTTCATTTTCAGCTATAGAGGGCAGCAATATACTTAGACACATTTACCACAGAGTTATGTAGAGTCTCCTACTTTATTTTCTAGAGAAATACAAGACAGATAAAATACAACTTCCCTGTGGGTTTGTACCTGTACAGTATGTAGATCCTTTACTCTTAGCTTCTAACTCTTTGACTGCTTGTCAAACACTATTTTTATACTTTCCACCTTAGCTAACTTAGGCTTTAAAGTTAATAGAAAAAAAAATCAGCTTTGGCAACCACAAGTTCAGTATTTACACATTTTAGCATCTTTATACAAACTAGGGCAGCCGCGGTGGTGCAGCGGTGAGTGCTGCTGCCTCACAGCAAGAGGTTCTCTGGTTCAATCCTCGGCTGGGGTGCCTTCTGCGTGGAGTCTGCATGTCCTCCCTGTGGTTGCATGGGTTTCCTCTGGGTGCTCCGGTTTCCTCCCACATCCCAAAGACATGCTGTAGGTAGATCGGACACTCTAAATTGGCCCTAGGCGTAAGTGCGTGTGTGTGTATGTGCCTTCTGTGGAAGGCTAGACACCGGGCTGGCACATTACACTAAATTTTCTGAAGATATAAAAAAAAAAAAACAGACAGGCTGCTTTGTTAAATCCTATTCAGGTTTCCTTTTTGTAACCTTTTAAACTGATAATGTACTTATTTCTTTGTAAAGAATTTTAGTTTTTTAGACTCAAGCTGACAACTCCGGAAGAGTAAGGCAGATCCGTGAGAGATACTGTTACTCCCCGGAACTTCCCACTTCTACCTCAATTGGCATGGGCTTATCATTTACCTTTCTATCTGGGAAAAACATCGCCTTGAAGCAGAAACAACCTTTAACTGATTGATATGCTTCTTACACTTCCAAAGTTGTTCAGCACTTAGCAAGTACCTGTTATATTTGTCTTGTAATATTTCTAAAACTGCATGTCTCTACACAGTATATCAAGAAACCTCAGTGACCTTTTTGTTGTGTGCAAATAGATTTTGTAAAGTTACTTGTATGTGCTAGGTTTAAATATGTTTTGGTATTAACTGACATTTTTTTTTCTCTGTATGGGTTAAAGGATACCCATGTGTCAAGAACAATGCAATTACTGTTTCTAAGAAATTATACTTATATTTTGCTGTACCATACCACCTTCAGTCTGATAAGAGGTTTCAGAACAGAATTAATGACATCTATCAAACAGACCACTGTCATTAACCAGCCAGAGTTAATATAGTAAAATACTTTTATTTATTGAGATATTGCTGTGTTTCACTGTATTGATTGCATGAAGTTAACATCATCCACAGGAACCTAGTCATCATTTTCTCTAAAAAATGAAATTATAATTGTTGTTCAACAGATTTGTAAACTTTTTGATTATTACTGTTCAGTACCACTACCAGCTATATCCCAGGCTTTAGGAATGGTAAAGAAAATAAATTAGACCACAAAAATTAAGCTAGCTAAACTTACTGCGGAGACAATATTTAAATGACAAGATACATTATTTTAGTCTTATTCACCATTAGGAGTGCAACATGTGTAATTAAAAAGTTTTCCTCCCATGAATGCCAGCTACCTCCCTTCCAGCAAATCTTGATCCGCAGATAGCCAATAAACAATATTTAAAGCATTGTATTTCTGTTTTGCACTTACTTCCAGATATCTTCAGCACATCTATCCAAAAGCCGTACACATTATTTTGTATATGTCACATCATTTTCCAGACAACCTTCCTGGTTTTGCTTATAGCAGTTCACCTTGAGAGATCTACTACCAGGATTCATGCTTCCAGTATCAGAACTATCTTGCCAAATGAAAAGATCAACACATTCCCTACAACCCACCATCCACAAACAACACACTTGTTTCCACTCGTATCAGATGACAAATTGGAGGGACTGAGAATGGAACCAACAATTAAGGAGGACATTTTCCCTGAATCAAGTCACCACGCATTGTTCATAGGGGACATGTTACATTTTGTTTGGAACCTGTTTGGAAGACAACAGTGAGTTATTGATCACAAAACAGACTCATTTCGTAACCCATCTGAACCTCATATTTGCCTGATTGTTGCTGGAATGATTGCGGGATTCTTTTTGTGCTCCTGCATGCCTGGATCTCTACTGAAACTGTAAGTACTGTTCAACTTTTTACTTATGACATCTGCTTATGAGCCGTTTCCAGTCCCTGCTACCAAAACTGAAATGGGTACAGTATGTTCAGAAATTGTGCTACGTGGAGACAAAGAATCTTCATGACTTAGTAAAATTGCTGCACTTAAACTTTCAGTAGTTGTCAAAGGTTATACTTGCTTTGCTAAAAATGGAACTGTAAAAGTTGGACATAGCAAATGTAATATTATTGGAAAAGTGTACAGGGGACCTGCAGAAAAAGGCATGGTTATGTTTAAAGAGTATTATTCTATGGCAATTATCTTACCCCTGGCTGCCAGCAAATTGATCAGGGACTTGTAATATTGGTAAAGTTCTTCTAGCCATATGACATGCTTTGCCTAAAGATAAAATTCATAATGCATGAAATATACAAACTGTAAGCAATCCAGTTGGCAAAGCTGATGCTTCTTGGATTCATCATGATTTACAGCAAACAGCTATATAAGGGCTTTCTCACACGATATAATTTCTGGAGCCGGAACACTACCTGTACTTGAGACTGTCAATCAGATTAATGTAAAAATGAAAAATGTACATACCTCTCAACCTGGAAACATCAAAAATCTGGACAAAGGCCCATGAAAAATAGGTACAAATCTGTATGCTGATTAACATGAAATTTGCATACATAACTATGTAACCCCACCCACTCCAATACGTGCTGCTAAACCTAACCCTGTCCCTGCCTCTAACCCTAACCTGCATCTAGACTAGATGTAAAGGACACTTGAAAATAATTCTAAGTAAAATTAATTAATTCTAAGTAACTTTAAACATTAATATAACAACAGATTTTGTATCAAGAAAGTTTAAATGCAAATGTCTGGCATTATTGACTGTATTCATGACAGGAACACAGCAAATATAAGAGGCAAAATCATGGAAATTATATAAAATTGGGGACATTAGAGAGGAATGGAAATGCGTGTGTGTGTGTGTTTCAATGTACGAACGTATGTGTGGGGGCGAGTATATGAGCGGGATGTCTGTGCCAATGCGATGCATGGGCCACCAGCAGTGATTTCCATAACAAAGTGCTGACTAGCACTAGCAGTAACACTGTTCATTTCAGAGACATGCAAAATAGAAAAAAATGTCTTCCTTCATTTCCGCTAATGTGTCTCTGAATCACATTTTTTATGATGGCAAAAATGAAGGTTACATTATGTTAAAGTAAAATACAAGAATAGAATTCATACATTCAGAAATGAAGATGCATAAGATGTAAATCAAAGAACGCGCTAATAGATAATAGAGAACACCCATTACTGGAATATCAATTCAATACAATATGATACAAATATCTGTAAGAATAGGATTTTTTTTTTTTTACATTGGTGGAACTGATATATACAGTATTTACAGTTTGTAGTGTTAAGGAAGAAATTCATTAGTCAGAGAAAGACTGCTGAGTCTATTTTAGGAGAGTAGAAGTAAACGCAAGCAATGTAGAATAGTCAATGGGGGCATTCAGTAGAATTTATGTAGGGTGGAAGCAGGAGCATTTCCGTTTGGATGATAGGTATAGGAATAGTTGGGTCTTGAATGATTCTATTTTGGGTATATTCCTGAGAGAAGGGGGAAGAGAGTTCCATTTCTTACCTAGTGATAAGGAGAGAAGTAGTTGGCCAGTGGGACATTTTGGTTTGTAGATGGAGACGAAGTTTTGGTGTTCGGATCTCAGAGATCTATTCGGGATGTATGGAGGAAGGACGTTTGTTATGGCTGGGCATTTTTCAGGGTAGAATATTAATTTGTGAGCAACTTAACATAATTTGTGATGTTATAGAATTGTTTAAGTAGTTCTTGGTGTTTCTGTTGCCTGTATATCATCAAGGTAGTGATGCATCTGGTGAATCCTCTGGAACATTTGATCCCTTGTTTCTTGTGATATAGCTCACGAATATTCCACTCCTTAGATAAATTATACTGGTGCAGACACTTGTGCATATTAATAATCAAGAATTATTTAAAATGCTCTGCATTTCTATCTGCAGTATAACTAAGTGAAATCACTGTTTGAAAAATGTTCCCGCATTAGAGATGTAGTAATATTCCCAGCTTATGGTAGTGGGCACTGTACAATATGTAGTACTGAGGGGCTAGACACTACATAATATCTACAAATTTGAATATCTCCTAAATTTCTCTACTATAGTATAGAATTAGTGGTGTAGCTCACTCACTCCATTCTGCATTTTAGACTGTTCAGACATTTTTAACTTTTGCAGCTCTGTCTCCGCTTTAGCTTTTTGCACATTATGAAACTTGGGGTTAGCAGATTGCTGTGCATCAGTCTTGACTTTAATGCCTTCCATTGTCCATATTTTGAAAACATGGTTCACATTTAATAGCCGTGGTAGTTTCTTAGCTGTGACCTTAATATCATCATTTTAATACTTTGTAAAAGGCACATTGACTGAATACCACTTAAGATTCATTTTAATATCAATATGTATTCTCTCACACACACACACACACACACACACACACACACACACACACACACACACACACACACACACACACACACCTGAACTAGAGACAGAAAATTAAAAGATCAGCAGAACTAGTAAACATAAGGCCCTTGCATTGCAAACGGCACTTCATAAGAACCTTGCAGAACAGAGACGCAGCAAATTAATTGCAAATGGCACTTCATGCAAACTAACAAGATCAGCAGAAGCAGAACTAGTAAACATAAGGCCCTTGCCTGGCAAACGGCACTTCATAGGAACCTGCCAAACAGAGACACAGCAAATCAATTGCAAATGGCCCTTCATGCAAATTAACAAGAACAGCAGAACTAGTAACCATAAAGCCCTTGCCTTGCAAACAGCACTTCGTAAGAATCTTGCCGAACAGGGAGACAGCAAATTAATTGCAAATGCCACTTCACAAGAACCTTGCCAAACAGAGACACAGCAAATTAACAAGCAATATACAGCAAACTCTGGACTTCTCCTTTCCTTGCAGCAGAACTAGTAAAAAAACAGTAAACTTACTATGGACAGGGTCAGGAGCACACACAGACTGGACTGCAAACTCTCCTAGAATGGAGATGCATTTTGCAGTATGGAAATAAACAGTCAGAGTCAAACAGTTAGTACACAAGTACATGCCCCCTCCAGCCCTCAGCCACATTCCGACAGACTGGCAGTCTGCTCACGAAACTGATATCATTGCGCTCACCCCTGTGCGTGATGACATCAGCAAAAATTCACCCAAAAACAAAAGTTTGAAAAAACCCCCAGCAAAACTGGAAATTAAAGGGGCCACTCGGGAATTCATGGCACCCCATTATTTTAACCTCAAAACTGGTAAAAAAACAAGGAATTCAGTACAGTTGAGCGGCCTGAAAATGTTCCATTTACTAAATGGAAAGGAACTATTTTAAAGTTCATTATGTTTGTTTTTATCATTGTTTTTGCAGCCTTCTTACTATTGCTTTTAAACTGCTTATAACAAAACTTATGTCTGCAAGAAAAGTCTCTCAAATGCAACATCTATATGTTAAAGTTCCACTAAAAGAAAAAGAAAGCTTGTGTCAGGATTATGAATTGATATTTAAAGATTTGGGGAAAATGCATGACAACGTATGTGCAAAGAATGAAAATGTTTAAAAGGTGATGCTTTCACAGCATCAAAGGTGGGATTGTGGAGGAATATCTCCTCCCCTCTCTTTTGTATGGTGCTCCTCTGCTTACCAATCTATCTGCCACACTCACCTTCAAACTGGAAGTGTGCTATAACAAAATCTCCAGATTCGCTACCAAGGCAAAATCCTCCTCCCATCACTGCACCTCCCTACACTCTTTAAATTGGCTTGAACTCCCTAATCAACTTGACTTCTCCAAATCATCACAGCCCACAAATTATTATTCCAACCTGCTAGCTGCCCTGCATTATCTAATATCCTACAACCATATACCCCCCTTAGACCTACTCACCAAAACCTTATAATCGTCCAAAAGCCCAAGCGCCCAGCTGGTCAGCTTCTACTCTCCTTTTCCATAGCCAAAAAATGGAATGCCCTGCCCTCTACTCTGAGGACCTGTGACAATCCACACACCTTCAAAACACAACTTCATTCTTACCTGTTTCTTCACAGGAAATGTAACTGCACGCTTCAACTCATACCTCCCAAGCTCTGATCCTCCTTCTCTCCTGGCTAACCTTCATACCTTCCTAATTTCTCTCATATACTTAGATTATAAATGTAACTAAACAGTAACATCCAGCCATCATGCTGTATGCCTGTCTTTCTCTTGAAAAATTTTTAACAGTTTTGCTGTCTTTACTGAATGATACCTGTTTTGACTGTAATACTACCTGTCGATTGTTATACTACCTGTTGGTTGTTATACTACCTGTTGATTGTTATACTACCTGCTGGTTGTTATACTACCTGTTGATTGTTATACTACCTGTTGACTGTTATACTACCTGTTGGTTGTTATACTACCTGTTGACTGTTATACTACCTGTTGGTTGTTATACTACCTGCTGGTTGTTATACTACCTGTTGGTTGTTATACTACCTGCTGATTGTTATACTACCTGTTGGTTGTTATACTACCTGTTGATTGTTATACTACCTGCTGATTGTTATACTACCTGTTGATTGTTATACTACCTGCTGATTGTTATACTACCTGTTGACTGTAATACTACCTGTTGACTGTTATACTACCTGTTGGTTGTTATACTACCTGTTGATTGTTATACTACCTGTTGATTGTTATACTACCTGCTGATTGTTATACTACCTGTTGGTTGTTATACTACCTGCTGATTGTTATACTACCTGTTGATTGTTATACTACCTGTTGATTGCAATGCAAATATTTTTCTTCTAATTCTCTATGTAATGTAACTTTGTATTGTGGAGCTTTTCTCCCCAGACCTCCACTGAAAATGGGCTCTCAAGGCCAGTGGACTTCCCCGGTCAACGAACTGGAATAAAATAAATAAATAAGTTGAAGCACTTAGTATAGAACAAACTGAGCATGTCAGAAGAAAGAGTATGTGGTTAGTGTGTGTGACTAAACTTTTAACCATGTCAGCAAACTTTTTAGGTAATAAACTGTGCATGACCAGAAATGCATATTATGATCTGTGCATGTTTATGTATTTTTCTGAAACTGCTAGATAGCTGGAACATGTGAATGGATTAAAATGCATCAGTTAGTCTCCTTAAGAATGCATTCCTGAAGCTTGTCATGAGAACATTTTACTGTACTGCAACATTACTAATGCTGAGTTGGGAAAAGAGTGTTTTAATTAAACTCTTTTTAGGACATTGACATATTTCATTTTACATATTTAGCACTGTTCTAATGAATAACTACATTTACAGATCCTGGTAGTAAACAACTTTTTACTGGATAATGGCAGTGGTCTGATAGATAACACTTGTTATTTTCACTTGTATTCTTTTTATAAAAATATTTGGGTATGTTTGTTTGGGGAGACATTACTGACTCTGGTTCTGTCTCCCACACAGGTGTGATTTCTAATAAATGCTGAAACTCTTATCAAGACTGTGTCAAAGGAAAAAACTTCAAAGACCAATACACGTAAGGTTCAGTTAAGGCACTTCAATTTACTTGCAGCAAGGAGACAAAAACATGCAAATACAAGGATTTGTCTAACTACTAACAGGAAGTATGTTCATTCTTATACTGTTTTACAAGACATGGCCTTCTAAGCTGACGTAATCAAACACAACTTTAAGCATTGCACTACAGCAGGTGTTACTTTAGATTTTCTGCTGACATGACTAGATTTGTGAGAAACTTTTCAGAAAAACAACCTGGCCTTGATGACCAGTACTTCGCTTACAAGCCTCTATTCTACAGTGTTACATTTCAAGGTACTCTTCTAATACAGATACAAGCAAATGCTGATTGCAGTTCATATTTTCAAGCAGGCTTTGTCCTAATTATCTGTTACTTCTACAGCTGTGTATGTTCTCATAGCACAGCGGAACTTCTTGTCTGAGTTTCATATAAGCAGTATTGTTCTATTCATTATTTTCCTAACGCAAGCAGAAATCATCTGCTTCTCCGTAAATTTCCAAAGCACAAGCAAGATTTAGCTGACAATACAAGGTCAGAAAGCAACTGCAGTTTGTACAGATTTATGCAGTATGAAATAGAATAAATGTGCTAACTCTTTTAGCCTCTGAATGCACTAAGCATATTACTAATACACACATTAATACATATTTTTCTAACAGACTGTTTGTTTATTTATTTAAATTTCCTTAACACTGGTGAAAGAACAAGCTGAAAAATGAGTTTAGTGTTTTGTTCTCAATTTAATGAAAAAAACATCATTTGAAAATAATACAAGCTATAAAACCACAGGTTATATGAAACAAGACAGCCAATCATTTCAAAATTCAACACTGAAGTAGATAATTTCCCAGCAATACACTTTTAATGTTATGATTACCATTTAATCCCATAAATGTGTCAGAATTAAGTAATGAATTCACATCGCCTATGAAGTTGGGAACCTCTTCTAGTATCATAAATTTGAAACCAAAAAAATTCGGACAAGTATTTTTGTTTTACTAAAGCGTTTTTCACGCCTTCATTTTTAATGGCTACATTACATTCCTTAATTCGATCCATTAAAAATCTAGTGGTTTTCCCAATATAAAAACTGAAACAAGTGACACAAATGCCTAAATACACATCAGGGAAAAACTAAAAATATCCATTAAATTTGACCAAAAACACACAATCTTCAATAAAATACTTTGTACATCCATAAATATAACTACATGCTTTACATTTGCCACATTTGAACATCCCTATTTTGTACTTAACTATATATAATATATATATATATATATATATATATATATACACATACACACACACACACATATATATATATATATATGTATATTCATAAATATACACACACACACATATATATATATATACACACACACACACACAAACATACATACATTTATATACATATATACACACACACACACACATATATATATATATATATATATATATATATATATGTATATTCATAAATATACACACACACACATATATATATATATATATATACACACACACACACAAACATACATACATTTATATACATATACACACACACACACACACACACACACATATATATATATATATATATATATATATATATATATATATATATATATATATATATACACACACACACTAGCAATGGAAATGCTGACATTAAGACCTTGTGAGTTCAATCATAGTTGCCACATCAACTATCTCAAGAATTGTTTCTCAAGGACCTCCTCTAGAATTTGGTACTACTTTTTCCAAGATGCCAAACCTTAACATTTCACAATTACTACAAACAAGGCTATGCTTGTATAAGGCATTGTGTTCCCTATATGTATATTGTAGCTATGTTTGTAAATACGCCTGTTTAAGGACCTTTCTTTTCCCCCATTAGAAATGCCCCTCAGGGATCACAGATAGCAATATATAACACTCTTGAGGTATAACAATTACAGGAGTTACTTAGCCTTATTTTAATGTTTGTTTCACCCACTGTGACAAAATTCCCTACCAAACTATATGGGCATTGCCTGCATTACCCACATTTCATCATACCTCCCTTTTCTGCACTATTCTGAGATTGTCAATTCTCAGACTAATGTTTTAAATTTCTTCCCCTTTTATGTACTACCACAGGGCACCTGCCTGTGCTTTCTAGAACAATCACTTCAGAATGTACGAATGTACCCTTGGCCAGTACCTGGCAATTCTATCTTTCACTTCATGATTCAGATGGTGATAACTTAAATTCAAGCTTTTGGTATTATTATCACTACCAGTGGGCTAATCTTCCAAAGCTTGGGGCTGTCTTAAAATGGGATTAAATCTCACTTGCCTTAAATTAACAACTTCAATTTCTTCATTAAGGTCAGTAGGATAACCCCTAACCCTAAACATAATGACCAACTTCTGGCATTCTTGTACAAACATTTTCTCATCTGTAGTCATTCTAAAGATCTGGAAAAACTGTCTTATTAGCAATCTCTTCTGCATTAACGGATGAAAACTTTGAAAGTGCAGGTAATAATTTGAAAAGATTGGTTTCCTCCTTACACGAGTGAAATTGACCATTTTTCTTATAAACTGTGACATCCAGATAGTCGCAGTAATTATCATAAACTGTGTGTGTAAACCTAAAATAACTGGTACTAGTGTTAATATAATCGACAAATTAATCAAGTTTAGTACAGGAGTCCTTCCACAATATAAAAATATTATCTAAAAATGTTGTGTGTGTGTGTGTGTATATATATATATATATATATATATATATACACCAACTATGCTTAAAATGAGAATTCAATACATAGTTCTCCTCCCATGCCCACATTGCTATATTGGCATATAAGGGGGTATGTAATGGCACCCATTGCTACACCCTTGACCTGTTTGTAGTATCCCCCCCCTCAAAGAAAATAAAACTGTTTTCAAACACCAATTCCATAAAATTTATCAAAATGATGTATTGTTCTGCTGTATCTTAGAACATGTAAGCAGGGTCTTGGAAAAACTATCTAAGCCATCTACTAGGGGAATGTAGCCAAATAAGTCGACATCTATGCAGACAAAAAGTAGATCTTGATCATACATCTCAGGGGTAAATCTTTTAAGGAAATCCCATGAGTCTCTTAGAATACAAGTCTGTTCATAGATGAAAGACTTTAATTTTTGGTTGATATAGGCTGCTAAGGGGTAGGTTTTGGAGTGTCTAGCTGATGCTATTGGCCTCAAAGGTGGATTTAAAATGTCCTTATGTACTTTTGGTATGTCAAAGATCACTGGGACCACTGTTTTTTCGGTGTTCGCTTCTTGAGATATAACCACTAAAAAGCAATTCTTTCAAATATAAATCAATTTTTTGATTTGCAATTTGGAGCTCATTGGTAGAAACTGATACATATTTGGAAGTGTCTAATAAAATATCAAGCATCTTGTTGGAATAATCCAAGGTGTTCATAAGGACCACCCCACCACCTTTATCAGGTTTCATAATGCAAATAAATGCATCACCGATCAGTTTGTTCAGTAAGTCCTGTTCATCTTGTTTCAAGTTATAATTAATATAATGAGAAGATTGTCCGAGCTTATAAATGTCTTTACACAGATGTTCAAATAAGCCCAGTGGGGGGGGCAGGGGAGTTATAAGTACTTCTCTTCTTAAAGCTATCAACTTGGTTCACTTTTTGATCACCGCATATAATCAATGAATTGAGTTTCCTGATGAAAAGTTTCAATTCCAGTAGGCAATCTGCTGTGTTGAATCCCGTAGAGAGTACATAGGTGAAACCTTTTTCAAGTAATCTAAAATGTGTGTTAGTAACAGTGTCATGGGAGTAATTAAATGTAATGAACCCTCGCTGAGAGTTCACCACCTGAAGTTGTAATAGTAGTGAACTGTTCACTACTTCTTGGAATGACCCCTCTCCAGACCCTTGAGTGCCCTTGATTTCTTCCTTCTGGTCAGAGGTGATCTTGAATTGTTTAAGACTTGTAGTGACCAGCTGTTGGATCTGTTGAAGTCCTGGGGTAGGGGGTTGTGGAGTGGGAGAAAATCTAAAGGTTCATAAAAGGCAGAGCCATTATTGCCAAAAGGATCTTTTTGGGCCACAGCCTCACTCCCATAAACCATGTCTTGCTGAGGGACACCCCTTTCATAACTGTTCCTGCCCTTATTCTTGGGGATAGGGTAAGCAGTGTCAGTACGGCAAGCCTTTGTATCTCTTTCTAGTTTTTTTGACTTCCTTACCCTAATAGACCCCATCTATTGATCCACTGATGTAAATGTCCTATAACTTTCTGAGCAATACTCAAAGAGGAGATCCTTCTTTATAATGGAGTCTAAATAAATACTTTGTAAAATCAAAAGCTCCATCCTTTTAGTGTTCTGCTTTATAACTACTTTACTAACATGTCAGTGAATTTTTTATATAAAAATGTACTGTAACTGACACCATTCAGAAATTTCTACATGCAGAGCCCTTGTGGAACATACCCTTTAGCCACAAACAACTACTGTTATCAATTTGTGACTTCCAATACTCCAATAAAAGTTTTTGGAAAAAGGAAATCTGTTGTAATAACGTTCCTCTTTCACTGTTAATGTGAACCAAGAGTGGCTCTTGAAATGAAGGGCAGTTACCTAACCTGTCTTTTAAATTGATACTGTTTGTATATCTATTGCTATCCACAAAATTCACAACTGCAAAACCATTAAAAACTCCTTGGTTCGAAGATGAAGGCTGTGCAAATGCATGAAGCCCTCTGTGCTCATTCCCATTCTAACTGCAGTCTATTAATTATGTAATGATTAATTGTGTATTCAAATATACATTGTCAACATGGGTGGGAGGTTGTCATAATGGTTAAGGTGTTTACCTTGCAGACACAAGGTACAGGGTTTTATTCTCACATGGGGTAATTAGCTAGTCTTAAAGTGGCCCACAAGGGCAGTTAGCCTAGTACTAATCTATGACTCTAAATGTGAAAATAAGATCCCAAAGTGTTTCTAAATTAAAAAGTAAATTGTTTTTAATCTTTTTTTGTTTAGGATGTGATTTGAGGTAAACTTGCTAACGTGCACATAATGAACAATATTAATTGTATGTACAAAGTTTTAAACAGGCTAATGCCAAGCAGGGTAGAATAACATACACGGCTAGAACTGGTGGTATTTTAAACTAGTTGGAAAATTTAAGATATTTATGAAATTTTGGTAGCATTGTATAATGATTTTTTTTGTATATTTGCTCCTTTATGGCACTCTTTGACATTGCTTCCTTGAAGCTTTTAAAAGGGAAGAAGTAGATCTGAAAAATCCATGTGGTTGGTGGGCAAAAGTGCTTAACTAATTTGAAATAAATTCCTTTGGTTGTAGGCCAGACAGTACTTTGGTTATTAGTTTTTATATATATATATATATATATATATATATATAGTTTACTATCAAAATTTCGAACCGTACTCCATCGACTGTACTATCGTCGAACACGGAAGTTTGAAAACGGTAATATCGATGTCAAAAAAACAATCTAGGAACGGGTTTTAACATGGGTCGAGGTAGGTGTTCAGTATTATTCCGAACTACAAACATTTCCCCTACCTCGACCCATGTTAAAACCTGTTCCTAGATTGTTTTTTGACATCGATATTACCGTTTTCAAACTTCCGTGTTTGACGATACTACAGTCGACGGAGTACGGTTCGAAATTTTGATAGTAAACCATATATATATATATATATATATATATATATATATATATATATATATATATACTTCGATTCACTGAAAACTCATTTCACTGAATTTCAATTATTCCTCAAAAAAATCGCTGAAAGCTCAAATCGCTGAAAACTTATTTCATTGAATCACATTTTACTGAAAGTAAGTAATGTTGGGCAAATAAAATGTATATGCCCTTTTCCCCACTGTAGTGCAATATCCTGGAGTTAGTATATATAGTTGGGGGGTGGCGGGCAAAACCCCCTACCTACTTAGCTTTTATATTTATGAATCTAATTTCACTGAAAGTCTACACCCCCCCTTCCCACAATGTGGGGGCTATGCCCCCACACCCCCCAACTATATATACTAACTCCAGGATCGCACTGCAGTGGGGAAAAGAGTATATACGTTTTATTTGCCCAACAGTACTTACATTCAGTGAAATGAGTTTTCAGTGATTTGAGCTTTTGGCAATTAGGTGTGTTTTGAAATTCAGTGAAATAAGTTTTCAGCGAATCAAAGTAGACCTATATATATATATATATATATATATATATATATATATATATATATATACATACATATATATATACATACAAACACATATATATATATATATATATATATATATATATATATATATATACACACATACAAACACACACACACACATATATATATATATATATATATATATATATACACATATGATTGCAATTCTGTCAATGTGGTTTATACTGATATCTACAAACAATGCAACCAATTCTATGTTGGCAAGACTACCAGAAGACTCTCGAACAGAATCAAGGGACATAATGTGGCCATCAGAAACTGTGATTTTAAAAATGCACTAGCTAAACACAGCAATACATGTTCCAGTTTCCAGGACTTTAAATTCCTTATCCTTGAAAGAATTGAACACTTTGTAGGAGACACCAACACCTTCTTCGAGTTATGTGAACTTAAATGGCAACTCCTACTCAATGCTGATGTCACCCCTGGACCAAATGCCAGTTTAAACATTAAATGCACACTCAAGTGGCTTAAATAAAAGTAGTACCTTTTTTAAAACTACCTGATTGGTCAAACCTCACTACTTATAGTCTTTTACTCTAACATGCATTTTATTCTGAAGAAGGTCTAATTTAATAAAAAAATGAAAGCCCTAAATCAACAGCTTTTCATCCACATTTGTCTAGGTATAGTGAAGTTTTAGTCATTTTTACAGTAAGTTTGTTCTTCTCTTCATTGCGGTTTTACTAGTTCATTACTCTCAGCTCTGTACAGACCCACGGCAGAATGACTCATAGCTGAACTAGGCTCTGATAGCCAAAGTCCTTTCAACCTTAGCCCACATTCAGTGCCCACCAAGCTTCTGACCACCTTCCAGCCGCTCATGGACACAACATGCAAGGCCCAGGATCTACTGCAAGGATAGGACATCTCTTTCGAATGGAGGAACTGACAATCGGGGACACAGTGAGAGCAACCCACAACAGACGCAGACACGCCTGCAGAGACACGATGTCCAGCTACTTGATCATTTTTTGTCCGATAGTGCTAATATCCACTCCTCCAACAAAAGGAATACAGGCAACTGCAAAGCACTAATCTTCAAACTAGAAAGGCTGCTTACCACCTACAAAAATGTAGATTATGACAATTTCTACCTAAACTGCTGCATCAACAGCAGCATCATTCCCCTAGGCCTCAGATGCTACAAATTTCCAAATGGAAAGACAAAGGATTCCCAAACTTTCAGGGAACTCACCAGAATCTACAATAAAGCAGGCCTCCAAGTCTTCAAAGTGCTAATCAAAGCTAACAAAGAGAAACTCGACCAACTTAAAGAAGACATTAAAGGATTACAGGCAGCCATAATACAACACCCTACATTCTATAACTACAAACTGCTCTGGGAGGGCATCACAGCAAGGATCAGCAGACATGTCACCACCCTCATCCACAGGAAAAAAAGAAGAAATTACCAAAAACCTAATTCAATAGCAGAACTATCAAGCATACATACTCAAGAATACGTGATTGGGAGCTTCCACCTCCAGGCAACCACCTCGGGAATATGCAACTATGGCCAGAACTCTTAATTACCCTCCAGAAGATCCTCACTCACATACTGCCCCAACCCAGATACATGCAGTGCATCAAACTGGGAGGAGATTAACAGCAACAAGGCAGCCCCACAACTAGTCACCACGAATGACTTCTTTAACCCCAGACAGACAGAGCAGCAGGGAAAATGGTAGAAAGTGGGGCAGACTGGCGAGAGGACAAGCTGCAGTCAGAGGCGATGGTAATACCATAAAAGCCAGATTCTCCCACAGTAAAGAATGCCTTATCTTCAACCTAACACCTGTTCACTTTTCAGGAGCCCATCTTAACAACCTGAGTAAAGACTTCACCCTCATTCCAGCCAAAAGGGTCAAGCTTTCCAACGTCTTATTCAACTACAGGCTTTTCTTAAGAAAACTCAACCTTAAATACATTCTGAAATATGTTAACACAGACACTCCTCAGGCCACCTCAATGAGAGCTAAAAGTCTTTACAGTCCTCCATTACACAGCACACTGTTTTCTTAAAAATCTGCAATCGGGATTTAAAGAACTTACTAACAAATTAAAGCAACAGTAAGTGGTTTAACCTAAACACGCTAGAAAATGTAATGCTCAGGGATCTTAGTAACAATAAAGAGATCCACATTATGAAAGTGGGGAAGGGACAGGAGTTATAATAATGCAGCAAAGTATGTACATAGACAAAATTGAAGAGTCTCTTGTAAATAATGATTTTTACAGTAATATCTCTCTGCATGAAGTCTACAAGAAATTTAACTTGATTGATAAAATGTTGCTTAACTGTCTGTTAACTGGTAGAATTACAGATGTTGAATTTCAATTTTGGCCAGTTGATAAACCTAGCCTAGGGAAGTTCTTCGGCATCCCCAAAATACACAAACACACAAGCAAGCCCCCTTTCAGACACACAGTCTCTAGCAAAAACAACAAAATGGAGACAATCTCTCAGTATATCGATAACATCCTGAACCCTATAGTCCCAGTCCACCTCCTTCTACCTCAGGGACTCATGGATTTTCCTAGACCAGCTGGACAAGCATGACGCCACTTCAGCGGACAATTTCTTAGTCATGCTAGACATCAAATCCCTCTACACAAGTATACCCCACACAGAAGGCCTAGCTCTCACCTGTCTGTTTCTCAACAAGTATTCCCCTCTTGACAAGACTAAAACAGACACCATCTGCAAGCTTATATCCGTGGTGCTCAACAATAATTTTTTTTACTACAATCAAAAAATATACCAACAAGTGAGAGGTGTAGCTATGGGGTTCAAAATGGCCCCAGTCTACTCCAACATAGTGTTAAGCACCTGGGAAGCAGAAACCTTAGGTGAACTACCAGGATTTGAGAAAACAAGCATCATTATGACAACATCTTTTTTTTTATCTGGCAAGGATCTGATACAAAACTAAGACGATTCATAGAAACGCTCGATTCCATTATTCATTTCCTGAAGTTCAGTTTAGAACATAGGTACTCGAGCATAATTTTTGGACATGGAAATCTCCCTAAACAAAGAAACCTTGTCTTTCCAGTCCACCGCAAAAGGACTTACAGGAACAACCTCCTAGAGTTCACCAGGCAGCACCCTCACTATATGAAAAGTATGGTGGCTAAAGGGCAGTTCATGCAGATTTCCCACATCATCAGTGAGGACTCAGCCTTTCTCAAAGAATGCAAAACACTAAGTAACTTATTCCTTAACAGAAAATACCTCAAACACCTTACAGACAGAGTTCAGCAAGAGGTCAGCCAGTCTAGATACAATAAATTTAAACTGATACTTAAATACGGGTTTGAAGTAAAACCTAGAGAGACAGCTACCAAAGACCTCGGGTCTATATTAATTTGACGAAAGATGTATTCATCGAATACATCTTCCGCGAACAACAACCATGTGTATATATTATTAGGCTGTTTTACCTATTTCCTTCCACTCCTTTCTTATATTGCACCAATTATAAATACAGTCCTACCTCCTCTAGCCCTCCCCTTATCAGCTTTTCCTAATCTTTTTTTTTTATTTCCATTTACAGTTGTCAGCTAATACAAACACTGTGAGGTATCCCTATAGCAGTTCTCTAGCAGCAAGCTGCATCTGCAAAAGTTTGTGGCCAGTCTGCTTAAAGTACAGGAATATTACAGTATATGTTAATGATTTAACCCTTCTATGATTGTAAATTTCATTAGAATGTATTCTGGGAGTGCACACTACTGGTAACTCCCACCCTCACCAGCGATCTCTCTAAACCCAACACTTTCTAGTTTGGAATCATTGTTTTACTCAGTCTTCTTCTTCTCAAAAAAACTTGTCCATATTTCTCCCACTCCATACTCACTCCTGGCATAAGGTTTCTATTTCTCTAAGAATTCCTAGTCTACAAAATTGTCAGCTGCATAGATACTTTTCACAGTACCTGATAGTGTAAGTGACTGCTCCTTGCTCTGCAGTTATTTCTGTTTTTGCCCTCCCCTTTTGTACCTCACTCCCACTGCTGTCTTCTTCTGGATTTGCTGAACTCTGCTCAGTTATAAACCTCCTTTCCTTCTATAGCTGCTGTTCCGCTAGAACTTTCTTTTTACCATGTTCTCACTCTCATTAGAGAATTTGAATTGGCTTATTCCTAACCCTACCTAAACAGTAGCTTACCCCCTGCCCTCTAATCTTTGAAATTTTACCATCAAAACAACTAACTGCTCTAAGGCAGACTAGAAAAACTTGGGATTTGCAATAGCCCCTCTCCGTTTGCCCTCGCTACGCTCAGCCTTACTGCGCTCCCCTACCTCTACCTCTACATTTCTACCTGATTAGCCACTCCCCCACCTACTAACTCCTATCACCTCTTGCTGTGATAATTATTCCCCACCCAAACCCTCTACCTACATCTCACCAGCACCTATCAACTTTCATCTGGCAGCCTCCCACCCCCTTCCAATACAGTTACCTAACCACACTACCTTCTGGTACTGCAATTCCAGGTATAAGAGTTTCTTATCTCTCAAGCCACTTCCCAAACAATGTTGCACTGCTTTTTACTACCCCTCCTATTAGCCCCATACTTCCTTACCTTATATGAAAATCAGTCTCTCACAGGACTTCAAGTTCCAAAGGTCCATACTATCACCCAAGTTGTCAATCATCCCACCTTCAACCATACTTACAGTACCAGGACATATCCAACATCCTGTTCTCACTTCCTACACATCAACTCTAGGAAAATAAGCACTAGAATCAAACTGTACCACAAACTTGTAGACAAATTCCTGAAACTTATCTCCAAGCTTAAGCCTATTACTTGGTGGAGACATACACCCCAACCCTGGCCCATCCACCTTAGACACATACTCCCCCTCTACCTGTAACCTAAGCTACAAACCTACAATTTCTAGGCCATCTAACTATTTCCTAACATGTCATCTTAATATTAGAAGCATTAATAACAAGGTACATGAACTGCATGCACTCCTTGCTGTTCACGCTCCTGAGATTCTCTGCCTATCAGAGACCTGGTTAAAACCTATCACTGCAGACAATGAAGTACTACCTCCTGGGTATAACATACACAGGCTGAACTGTGCTTCCAGGAAGGGGGGTGGGGTAGCTATACTCTATAAATCAGAGCTGAATGTAACCACAGATGTAGTACAACCACCTCAGATTAACAATTTAAGAGATTATAGCTACCAAACTGCAACTTACCAAAAGTAAATGCATTTATATCATGTGCATGTATATTCCCCCAGGTAACAATATAGCTACACTTGAAGACACCTTACACTGGCTATCTAGTCACTACCCCCAAGAAACCCTACTTCTCGGAGACTTCAGTATAGACTGGGCCACATGTTCATCACAATCCCCAACCACCCATATTAACCTACACTCATTTACGCAAATCATTAACACCCCTACTAGGGTAGGTAAGCCCAACCAAAAAGAAAGCATACTTAACTGGGTACTCATCAATAGTCACCACCATCTGTACACCTCTGATACCCTCCCCAATTGTCTAAGTGATCGCCATCTCACATATATAATTAAGCACAAAACTGTCAATCCCCAACAACCCTTACTAAAAAATGTTAGAAATAACAAAAACTTTGACTCAGCCAAATTCCAACAGGAACTAAAATCATGTAATTGGTCTATTTTAAAACTCCTCCCTTTAGAGGAAGCAGTTGTGTACTTTAACAATAAATTCCTTGAGATCCTTGACATACATGCACCTATTCGCTCCAAAAAAACAAAGGCAAAAACTGCACCATGGCTTTCTAAAGTGACTAGACTCAAAATTAGCCTTAGAAACAAAGCCTGGGCTTTATGGCATACAACTAAACATCCCCCAAGATCAAATTAAATACAGGCAACTTAGGAACGAAACTAAAAAATTCATACGACAAGACAAAAAACAATACTATTCCAAATTACAGACAGAAAATCAAAATAACCCTCAGAAGTTTTGGGCAGGCTTGAATAAACTACTACACCCTGGACAAACTACTACCCCCGTCCCAGTTGCCACTACTGATAAACCCCCAGAGGATGTTTCAAATAGTTTTAACCAATTCTTTACTGAGACAATTCAGGCCCTAGCCAGCCAACTACCTCCTAGCTCCCTTGGCCCAGGAAGTACCACCTCTAGAAGCCTACTCTCATTTAGTTTTCAACCTGTCACCACATCACTTATTCGTACCATAATCAAAAAACTAAAACCCACCACACTATCGGCTGACCAACTTCCTGCTGAATACCTACAAAAATCAGCTGATGCTGTTGCATACCCGATATCGATACTTATTGATCAAACCATAGAAGAAGCTAAAATTCACACTATCTGGAAAATGTCCTATGTAATCCCACTCCATAAAGGAGGTAGCTTTACTGAATTCTCCAACTATAGGCCTACAGCTATACTCTCTCCACTTGCAAAGATTATGGAAAAAATGTATTCAGAGACAGTTCATGCACCACCTAATCCATAACCACGTCATGGCAGATACCCAGCATGGTTTCAGCCCTCACCACAGTACTACCTCAGCCCTACTAGCCTTTACAACACCATAAACCATAATCAAAACAATAACCATAGTTCTTCAGCCCTCTTCTTGGATCTCTCCAAGGCATTCGATATGGTTGACCACCAACTATTAATCCACACCCTGCAAACACTCAGTCTAGATCCTAAAGCCCTTCAATGGTTTAAATCTTATCTAAGTGGTAGACAGCAGACTGTTCTTTGGCAGAATAAATTCTCTAACCTACTAACACCCTTGGAGTACCACAAGGCTCTGTACTAGGGCCCCCGTTAATTTTCCATTTTCATCAACGATATGAATACAGTCATCCCAAAAGTCAGCTGTATCCAATATGCTGACGACTCGACCCTGATTTGCTTGGCCACATCCCCAATAGAGTTACAGTTAGCCAACCAGACCACCTTTAACACAATAGAAAACTGGCTTTCCCAACGACGTCTGATTCTAAATTCTAAAAAAAACGAAAATGGTGTTATTATTACCTACACAATCGTCTACTGCCATTAACTTTATAATAAAATCAAATGATGGAATAATAATCTCCCTTGACCTCTCCACTAAAACTGTTAGGTGTCATTATAGATAATAATCTAAAATTCGGTCTACATGTTAACCAATTGATCAAAACCATCAACAAAAAATAGGATCACTTTATAGAATAAAAGCCTACCTAATCCCTACCAGCCAAAGTTGCCATAGCTCAATCTCACCTTCTCTCTACTCTTCTGTATACATCCCCTCTTCTCTCTAATGTTAACAAGACTTTCCTGAACAAACTCTCAATCTGTTATAACCACATTGCCAGGTTTGCCACTGGGCTGCCTTTTAGGACACATCACTGCATCAATCTAGCTTGGATGGCTTGAACTACACAGTCTAATACTATATAACCAATTGGTTATGGCCCATAAAATCATATATAACCCTAACAATACCCCTGCACTTAAAGATCTTGTCACCCTCTATAATAATCCTAGATTTCTGCACTCCTTCAACAGACTCCTTATTCAGATATGTAAAACTAATAACTCAGACGGTGACTCACTCTTCGTAAATTCTGTAGGTAGATCGTGGAACTCTCTACCAACTGATATTACTTTACTCTCTTCACTTGGTCAGTTCAAAACTAGGCTCAAACACCACCTGGGAACAAACTGGTTATGTCACTGTATCAAGCCTGGTTAACCTGTCTCTGGAATGTGTAAATCGGCTAGGTAGCCTACTATGTAATTTTATATGATTTTCTTACTGAATAACACTACCTGACGATTTGTTATAATGTTTGCTCTTCTAATCACTGAAAATATTCTATATGTAATTTATATTTTCTGCCCATCTAATCTCTGTAAATAATATATTTGTTATTTGTAATATGTGACATGTTATGATGATTTGTTATTCCATGGAGCTTTTCTCCCAGGGCAACCGCTGAAAATGGACATGCATCCAAGTCGGACTATCCCAGTCAACAAATGTAAAATAAAATAAATATATATATATATATATATATATATATATATATATATATATGTATATATATATATATATGTATATATATATATATATACATATACATATATATATATATATATATATATATGTGTGTATGTGTGTGTGTGTGTATATGTATGTATATATATATATATATATATATATATATATATATATATATATATATATATCTGTGTGTATGTATATATACATATATATAATATATATATATATATATATATATATATATATATATATATATATATATATATATATATACACATATAGGTTTACTATCAGATGATCGAAGTACAATATGACGAAAGCTGTAATGAGCCCCGCAGAAGGTCGTATTACACAATAGCTACCATCGAAAATGTCAAAGGCATCGGATCAACATTTTCAAACAGCAATAAGCAGCTCCTCTTCGTACGTTTCCCCTGGACCGTCGCAGCATCAACATAACTTGTACATATGGTATTTGCACATAGCCAACATTTGCCAACTCTGTTTCAGAATGCTGCAGCCCGATCATGCCATCACGGTTACGGCTGTCTAACTGTTGCGATACCATTACCTTTTTTACCTGTATCCACCAATGTGCTGAAACCACCAAACATGTCAAATTTACTACCGATAACACCACTGATGTATATCAACTCGAGCTGTATTCACCACCAAAAATTTAACATTGCCAAACAGTAGATGCAGTACATAACGAGTGCTTTACGATAGTACTGTATGTGGGGATGACACCTAAAAGGAGCAATGCTTAGCTACAAGGGCAGTGAAACCAAGGTATCCCATTTAGCAAGTAGCCTACTAAACTCTTCCTCCTTCAACTGCAGACGTCTCCGTTTAGGTGAATAAGGTGCACACATATCAATGCGCTGAAGGAGGTCTTCCATATGATTCTATTCCAGCTGTATGGCTTCCAAAACATCGATGATGTACAGTCTCTTCCTCCCCAACAGGCTGCAGAGGCGCCTGTGCCACCCTTTCACAGCATTTTGGGACCTTGGAAACCCTAGCACAGCAGTATCATGCTGATTCCAGAACTGGACCTCGAACAGCGGTGGTATTCTCTCAGATGTAATGTCCCTCATACCATTCCACCGTGGTTTACCCAGTATGTAGTTCTTCCTGAAGAATGTGCACAGAAGTTGTGCTGCCTCTGGCATATCTGTAGCTATGCTTTCAAATGTCGGGACAACATCCCTTGGGTGCAGGAAAGCTAGCGCAGGGAGTTCCTTGCAGTGGGAGGAGAAGATCCTGCACTTACTGAACTCGCTGGCCAAGTGCAGACATCGTATTTGCCTCCAGAGTATCTGGTTCAGATGGAACTAGCAGCCTTTGGGACTGCTATGTGGAAAGTTCCACTGCATGGAATTAACAGTGCCCTTTTCGAAATCACGGAGCATCACTTCCAGGGACAATGTGATGGAGTGCTGCTCGCACAACAGTGTAAGGTTTTTCCAAAATAGATCATAAGTCACCTCTGCTTTGCTGGAGAGTAGGTCATAGGTTCATAGGTTCATACTAGGCTATCTGCCCTAGGGCATTTATAAGCCTAGCCAGAATGTGTTTGGCTTTCGCCACCCATTTTAAATTTATTTTGCTATGCCCTTTTTCGAGGTTAGTATACTGTGCCTCTGTCTAACAGTGACACAGAAGTGATACCCGGGGTAAACCTACGATCTCCCATCCACTCATCAAGATTCCTCTTGAAGAGAATCAGTGAGGGACTCTGCCTAACCTGGACTGGGATTTTATTCCAGAGTGAAGGGAGCCTCTGGGTTATGAATCTGTCCCTCCAGCATGTCCTATTTATTTCAGTGCTGAGGTTCAAGTCTCTCAAGCGCGTAGCTCGATGGGATTTGGATTTTCTGAGGTGCAGCATGTCCATTAATTCCGGGTTGGACATGGCTTTATACATCAGGCACAGACCGCCTCTGAACAGGCGGTATGCCACTGAGTAGAGCTGGAGTTTCTTTAACCGGGCAGCATATGGCATCTGTTTGAACCCTTTGATCCTCTTGGTGAGGTACTTTTGGGGTCTTTCCAGTTGCTGCAGGTGTCTGGTAAGGTACATCCCAAAAGGGGCATTGTACTCAATTATGGGCCTGATGAGGGATGAGTAAAGAGGCACGATGACCTCCCCGATCTAGATGTGAATCCCTTCATGATTAGGTGGGCTATATAAAATGTTTTTCTAACCACTTTGGCCACGTGGTTGTCAAATGAGAGATTGCTATCAACTTGGGTCCCCAGGTCCCTTATTACTTCTTCTGTACTTAATGGATTACCACCTATGTGGTAATTTGTGGGCACTTTGTTTTTGCCAAAGGGGATGACTATACACTTTTTGGCATTTAGCTTGAGGCCATGGCTCTGGCACCAGTTGTCTGTTTCTATGAGGCCCTTTTGGAAGATGCTTGTGTCGGCTGGAGAGTCGATTATGGTGCCCAGTTTGCAGTCATCTGCGAACTTGGTCAGCCATAGTCCTTCCGTGTTGGCCTGTACCTCCGAGAAATATATACCGAACAAGAGAGGTCCCAGGACTGAGCCTTGTGGGACACCACTTGTAACTGGTTTGGAGTCTGACATGGCTCCAGCAATTCTAACCATGTGGGTTCTGTCCTTGAGCCAGTTTGCAATCCATCTAGTGACATAGGGGTTTATATTTAAGCTGGTGAGCTTATCTATAATGCCCGAGTGGGGTATTGTATCGAAGGCTTTTGCGAGGTCCAGGTAGGCTGTGTGGACCACCTTCCCCTCGTCAATGGCCTTGGTGACTGTTTCAAAGAAATCAACCAGGTTTAAGAGGCAGGATCGGCCCTTAACAAAGCCGAACTGGGTAGGATCCAGTGTCTGTAGGTCCCCAATATCTTTATGTATGAGGTCCATGATGATCCTTTCCATAGCTTTGCAGACCAAGCTAGTCAGGCTTATGGGGCGATAGTTTCCAGGATCCGTTGAGGCACCACCTTTATGGAGAGGGACCACTGTTGCTGTACGCCACTCTTTGGGCACATATCCTGGAGTAAGGCTGAGATTGAACAGTAGTTTTATGTTTGGGTTTAGCTCTTCTTGGAGTTCATGGAGGACGCAGCCCGGGACACCATCTGGTCCCATTGATGCTGTGTTTTTTGCTTTGGAGAGGGCGGCTCTTACCTGAGCATCTGAGATGTCAGGGGGGCAGCACTCTGCTGGGATAGATATTTGCCCTTTTGGTGGGGGGGGGAGAAGTTTGCGCTGAACCTGTCAGCTAGGATGTTGGCAATGTCTGTGGGTTCAGTGTATTTTTTGTCATTTTGGACTAATTCTGAGCATATCTGGGAATTGCCACCCAGGTTCCTAACATAACTAAAGAAAGCCTTGTGATTATCCTTAGTGTCCTGTGCAATTTTTCTCTCGAAGCTGACCTTAGACAATTTTATGAGTGCCCATAGTTTTTTGCTAATACTGATCAGTGATGCCTTCCCTTTTTGGGATTTTGCTCTATCATTTAGTAGCTTCCTCCTTCTATTGTATAGTTTGTTTATGGCTGGGCTCTGCCTTTGGAGGATTGGGTCTTGGTTTTATTTGGGATCGCATGATCCATGCATTCCTGAAGGTGTTCATAGAATGCGTTTATAAAGGATTCTGCGGTCTGGGCCGTATTTTCCACAGGCCCGGGGGCTTTGAAGGATTCCACCTCGGTTTTGAGGAGTGTGAAATTTGCTTTAGAGACGTTTTTCACTGTGGTTTTCTGGCAGGGGGTGGGGTTGGGATGTGAATATCCAGTGAGATTAGTTTATGGTCTGATCTTACCAGTGAGGGATACACTTCTGGTCTGGAGCATAGAGTCCCCATGTTGGTGATGATCAGGTCCAGTATGTTTTCCCCTCTTGTGGGAGTGGTAACAAGTTGTTCCATAGCATTTGAGTTTATAAATTCTAGGAACCTTTGGGCTAGGTTGTTGGAGCTAGAGTAATGCTCCCAGTCTATGTTTGGGTAGTTGAAATCGCCCAATATAATGGTGTTTGGGGAGACCTTCATATTTTCCAGTGTTCTCAGGAAGGCTGAGTGGGGTTCCTGGGTTTGGGAGGGTGGTCTGTAGCAGGCTATAAACTGGAAGGCAGTTTTACCCACTGTTAGTTGCACATGGATAGTCTCTGATGCTTCGTGCTTTGCCACCAACCTGGAGGTGTGGGTATCTTTGATGAATATCGATACTCCCCCTCCTTTTGTGGTTCGGTCCAAGTTTTGGGGCCGAAAAGCATGGTATGAGGTATAACCTGGTAGTGCTGGGGTGCTCTCGGGAGCCCTGAACCAGGTTTCTGTTACTGCACAGATATCGATGTTCTCCATGCTAAGGAGAGTTTCGAGTGGTGGATCTTGAGGTTTAGACTTCTGGCGTTGAGTAGCATTACTCTTAGTTTCTTATCCCTTGTGATACCTATGGAGATGGGTTTGTCTTTTGAGCCTTGCCTAAAAAAGGCACTATGGGGGTAGCAAGAGCCTTTGCCAATATCCGAAAGCCCAGGGGTGACAGGTGCAAGCCGTCCCTAGTGAAGCATCGTGGCTTGTCGAGCATATCATCCCAAGCTGAAAGGCATTGGATCCCCTTTGAATGACACCAGTACTTAAGCCAATTGTTGAAATTTATCATCTTGTCTTCATATTGTGGCATCATTCTTGGTGAGGGTAAGATGCTACTCAAGGTCAGGGTCATACCGGCCTGGGCTACATTGCTCAGAGAGCTCCTTTATGTCTCTTTTCATGTAGTCCAGGGAGGTACGTCTCAGGTCATTCACACCAGCATGGACAATGACTGAGTCATATTTGTACTTGCCTTGGAGTGACGTGAGTGCTTGTGTTATGTGGCGGATCCTAGCGCCCGACAGGCTGCTCACCGTGACCCTCTCCTTGTTCAGCCTGGTGAGCGGGACGTCAGTGTGCCTGACGACAGAGTCACCTATTACAAGTGTATCAGGTGTGTTGTTTAGTCTTAAGGGCTGTGACTGTTCAGCACACTGGCTTTGTGAGATATGTGTTGCACGTGTTTTGTTTTGGGGTAGCGGTTGCTTGGGTGTCTGCTTTGGAGGTCTCTGCTGCTTAGGCAGATCTTTATTTAGAGCCTCTGAGTATGTTTTTGTGTGATTATGTGTTTGGCTTGCTGTCGTGGTAGGTCTATGTGAGACTGGAATTGTAGTGAGTGTGGTTTCCTTCTCCTCCTGACTGGTTATGCCAGTACTGAGTTGAGAGAGCTTAGCCTCCAGTTTGGCTATATGGTTGCATCTCTCACATGTGTTGGAATTTGTTGGGAGGAGGAGAGGGTTGTCTGTGTACATGAGGCAGTTGTAACATTGCCTCAAGATTCCCAGATTCACCAGCTGGACCGGAGAGGAGATTGACAACTGACCTTTGGACATGCTAGAATAATATTGGGAATTCCTTAATAATTGAAAACAAGGGCCAGTGGGGAGTGAGGGTGTATTGCTATACACTACAGGGATGGTTGTTCTGTATTCTACACCAGGCAGTAGGCAATGGATGGTGTATATCTGTTTGCAATCCACATTATGTAGAGGGAAGGTGCCATCTACCATCATGTAGTCCACCTGAACCAACATTTACAGGTTCCTCATTATGGTGATTATCACAATACAATTACTTAACCCGCCATCACTATCGTGTTGGACAATTAGACTGCCGTTCTTGATTGGTAACATTTCCAGCGTTAGCTGTTTCAGGCTAGTGAAACCCTTGAAATGATCCCTTTTAGCTTTGCTTCTACACATTATTACGGGCTGCTTAAGTGCATTGGTGTTGGGTAATTCACTGGCAATCTCAGTGGATGTGCTCGCCAACACCTCTGATACCACCCTGCATGGATCATCGACTGATTGCACTGCCCTACGCTTGATTGCTATCCTCATCCTACACAATTTTGGCTTTCTGCAGTCTGGTGCATGATAATGCGCAGTGGATTTTACCAATACTTCTCTGCTGAAAATGAGCCAAAAGCTCAGCCAGACTAACCCGGTTAACAAATGTAAAATAAAAAAAAAAAAAGCTGCACAGTACACACTAAACAGAATGAAAAAGAAACTGAACATTGGCTACAAATATTAAGACAATAAGAAAGCAGTACTATTTGTGAATACTGTAAGAGAAAATAAGCAAAACATAAGGCAAGCAATAAGATTGACCATACATTTTATACAAGACAGAAGGGAGTTCCTAATATGCATGGTGCATAATAATGCATGAAAAATATATAACAGAATAAGTAATAGGTTGTAAAAGCCATATACTCTTTCTGTAGGAGAACTAGATGGTAAATTTCAGTTATAAATTCTGGGATAGGTAAAAGTTACTGTAAGAATATAAAGAAAGGACATGAGTATGTTAAGGAGTTAAAGAGAGGTGAGGCTAGAAAGTAGATAAAGCAGGAAGGAAAGTAAGATAGATCAAGAGAACGTCTATTAAGAGTGTGAAAGTAGGGAATAGAAAATAATACTAAAGATGGCCTGAAGCATGGGCAGATCCAGTTATTGGTCAGATGTTCTTTCAGCCTTGACTTGAAGGAATAGTAGTGGGGTATAAGTCTGGTTGCTTCCTGAATGCTATTCCATGCTTTGGCAACACAGTGAGAGTACAGATTAATCCCGTTACATCTGTGAGGCTTGTCAATAGATAGTAAATACTTGAGAGGAGCGTAGGTCATGAGATGGAATATATTGGTGAAGTAGTGATAGTGTAGTTTGCGAAAATGAGGAGTTGTGCAGTATTTTGTGTGTTAGTGTTAGTTAATTAAAGGTGACAAGGTGAGGTAGTTTGAGCTAATTTAGGGACTTGAGAGCAGAACAATGGTGAGAGTAGTGGGCCTGCCCTGTAGAAAATTTAGCTATTTTATTATAAGATTGACTAAATTTTGCTTTGAGGGAAGAATGAAGATTGGTTAGGATTGGGGAAGCGTATAGAAGGGAGGATAAGACATAGGTGGTGGTAAGGTTACTCTTGTGGAGTTGGAGATGAATGTCTTAGTCATATACATCATGCCCAAATTTTGATTATTTTTTTTATGATGTTGCTGATATGTCGGTCAAACTTAAGATTGTTGTCAATAGTTACACTTAACAGTTTTGTATGTGAAACCACATTGAAGTATTGTTCATAGAAGTAATAGCAAAGTTAGATGTATCTGTTGAAAATTGTTATGGTAAAAATAGTAGAAGTGTATTTTTTGGTTAAGTCGTAAATGGATGTTGGTGAGCCAAGATGGAATGGAATTGAATGCGTTAAACTCTTTGGATGAGAGAGAGTCCTGGTAGAGCAGATTAATGTAGAATCATCAGCACATTGAATTATGTTGGCTTGTTTGGTGCCAGTATTAAGATGGTTAATAAAAATGTTGAAGAGAAGTGGACCTAGTATTGAGCTCTGGGGTACCCCAGAGCTAACAGGTAAGTAAGGAGAGAAGTTAGAGTTCCATTTGACAGATTGATATCTGTTAGAAAGAAAGCTAGTGAACCATTTTAAGGATGCTTTGGTTAAACCCAGAAGAGATAGTTGGGATAACAGCTGTGGGTGTAAGGTAGTATCAGAGGCTTTGGATATATCTAAGAACAGAGAAGAGACCGTTTCCTGAGTCAAGAGCTTTGTTGACAGTGTCAGTAAAGGATAGTAGAGCAGTGATAGTGCTGTGTGCAGGTCTGAATCCATGTTGGGTGGGAGAGAGAAGATTATTGTCAAGTAGGTATTGAAGAAGTTGCTTATGGATACATTTTTGTAGAATTTTTGGTGGTGGTGAAACAAACAGCAATTGGCCTATAGTTAGAGATTTCTGTGGAGGTGCCATGTTTTTGGAAAGGAAGGATGAAGGATTTTCTCCACAGGAAGGGAACACAAGACTTCTTGATGGATCTATTAATGATTATTGAGACTGGGTAGGCAATTGAGTCAGCAGACATTTTTAGGAATTCGTTAGGAAGATTGTCTGCAGAGGGGGAACATGGCTTAAGCTTGCACAGGAGGGATTTGATGAAGTAGGAACTGGTTAAAGGAAAAATGTGAAGTGACAGGTAATAGGAGGCTGAGAGAGGGTAGAGGAAGATGGAGGGAATTTGTTAGTAATGGAAGCTATGCTATCAGTGAAATAAGAGTTAAACTGAGTTGCTATGTCAGGGGAGGTACTGTCACAGGAGAGTTGGGTGGCGGATGACTTCTTGGGTTTAGGATTTTTTTTTATATTGTGCCAGAAGGTTTTTGGACTGGATTTGTGCTGATTTTGTGGCTTTGCATAGAATTGCTTTTTTGTCTAAATTAACATATTTCTTTACAAGGTTACACAGTGCTTTGAAATGCTGTAAATTATTGAGAGTCTTATGTTTTAAGGTAACTTGTCCTAGCCTTTTCTCTTTTTTGCATGAATTGTCTGGTATAGACAGAAAGCCAAGGAGTATAGCTGGTTTTGAATCTTTTCCTTCTGGTGGGAGCTAAACTGTCTAAAGAGTTTAGGAATGTAGAATTAGAATTATTCAACAGCATCATCTAGTGGTAAGTATTTAAGGAAGGACCAATTGATGAAGTTTAGCAAATTTGTAAAGGCTTGCTGGTCACAGTTAGATAGGTTTCATAATGTCTTGTAGGTGTGTTGTCTACATGAATGTGAAATAAGTCTTATTTGCACAGATGGGGTGGTGATCACTAATAGAGGCGGGAAGTGTTTTGGATTGAAATAAATTGTTAGGATGGGAGACCAAAATCCAATCAATTATTGAGTCATTTTGGTTTGTGGAACTGGTAAAGGTTGGGTGACTAATTAGTTGATAAAATCCAAATATGTTTATTCTATCTGTGAGAAACTGTAAGCTACGTTTCTGCCAGTCACTGTTGACATCACCTAATATTACTATTTCCAGAGAGAGATATTTTGATACCCAAGACAGGATACTTTCCAGAGTAGAAAAGTTATTGCCAGGGGGTATGTACAAAGCTATAATGTAGAGACTTTTATTGTTGTTTAATTTAACATACGTGCTCAATAGCTCAGATTTGTCAAAGGAGGGTGTGGATTGGTTGTGAGGGGTTAAGGAGATAGAATCAGGATATATTACTGCAACACCGCCTCCTTTTCTTTTAAGTTGATCAGCTCTGAACACGTTAAAGCCAGGAGGAAGTACTTGGGTAATTTTTATGTCCGGTTTAAGCCAGGTTTCAGAGATTACTATTATGTCAGGAGATTTTGCAGTTATGCAAACATGCAACTGAGAGATTTTGTTGCACATACTGTGCATGTTTACTAAGATAAATTTAAGCATATTTCGTGAACCTGGAATATGGGTTGATGATGGGAATTGAGTCATGTTGGGACCAGGGTTAGGGTAGATGTCACCACAGAGCTGGAGAAATTTCAAGATCGTATAGTAAAGGTAAGATTTAATTTTGGTTACATTGTCAGTAAATTTGTGTTTT